>NW_007578382.1:23211-31066 GCF_000690725.1 Stegastes partitus | reverse complement strand
TAAATCGTGCTCAATTCTGATGTTTTTTCTGTGTCAACAAATTCAGGAAGGAAATTAGCTGTGAGGAACATCCCAACTACAAGGTAATATGTCTTACACTATTTAAAATAATAAAAGAAATAAAAAGACAAACAGCAGGTCATATTAGCGGTCACTAACTAACATCATTTAGTTGATTTAAGCTAATGAAAAGTTTGCAGTTGTTTGGTTTGTATCTCTCACAAAGATTTCTGACTTGGTACTGATTATGTATATATGTGTATCCATATGCGTACATGTGAGCTCCATGCTTCTTTTTTTTTGGCATCTCTTTGCCACTGACACTGGAGATACAGAAAAAACAGATTTGTGCATATATAAAAAAATGAAATACTATTTTGGCATGGATCTGCACACAACAATGTCAGAGAAAATCTGACTTGCATTTAATGCAAAAAAAAATAAAAAAAAATATATTCTAAAAACATCTGCAAAGCACAATATCTCTTCTATCGCAGTGATTGATTTAAAATTAGTTTCTTGTCTGGCACCGTGTAACCGCTGTTATTTTTCTCTGCTTGTAATCTGTTCATCGTGTCACAGTCTGTCATGTGTTATTGGTGTCTGCGCTGTTGGCAGGGCACTGATTGTTCTGTGTTATTACTCTCTGTTTGCAGTCAGTCTAAACTGTCAAAGAAAATTTATTTATACACTGAGTAGAGGAGTTCTTGTCTGTTACCACCATGTAGTGTGATAATTAATGGGGGTGTTGGCACATCAAATGACGCCTGCAAACCTAGTTCAAGCACTGAGCTGGTGTAGTAAATAAATCCTCCTGTCTGTATAAGTAAAGCCATCAAGGCTCCATCTTATTCTTTTTGCGGCTGCTGTTTTCTATTCAACCCAAGCTGCATTCGAGTGCACACTGTGGCTCTCGTTGGTTTCCAGTGCTGTTAAATTGTCTTTGTATTTTCTTGTTGTTGACCGTAAATAAAACATTTCAGCAAGAGATGATGCACTGAACAGCACTGCTGCCAAAATAAAACCTCCTCAGCGTGTACGGAGCTCAGCTTGGAGGCATTTTTGTTGTCAGCATTTTCAAATATTCTCACTTGACACAATAAACCCCAGATGGAATGGAAACAAAAGACAAACTGAAGCACTTGCTAATGTGTCATTAGAACAATTGTTTTCTGCATGGGAGTACCGAGAAACAAATAAATCACCACAATAGATGTCAAGCATGAATGTTATCGATAAGAATGGAACTGAAAGACTGTTGTGCATTTCAGAAATTCAAGAAAGGACAAATAAATGTGTTGTTCTTCTCTACTGGCAGAAAATATCTGGTTCATCTCTCACACGTGAGCATGAAATATCCACAACCCCATGTTTTTTTCCCCTGAGCTTTGAAATCACCTGATTACTTTGGCTTGAGTGATGATGTGGGTATCACAAGAAATTCCAGCTTTGCCACCATCATCATCATCAGGCGCCCACATCATAATATCACAGATGACAGGATCTCAGCTAGCGTGAGGAGGACGTCCGGTTTGGGAGCCTCAGACTTCAGTTTGTTGCAGATGCTGTGGTTCTTATGGCTTCATCAGACGGTGATCTTCAGCACAGACAGTTTGAAGCATAGGGTGAGAGTCAGAACCTTCAAGTCAGAGCCCATGGTGCTCTGCTGGAAACTGGTGGATTGCTCCCAAGCGATGGGAAAATGAAACATAAGGTGGGCAGGTGGATCGGGGGCAGCGTCAGCAGTAACGCAGGTGAAGCACCAAAAAAAAAACATCATTTATTATCAGTCGATGAATGTTCCTCCCCTCGCCTATAGCCGTGACATCTGGGCAGTGACTCACAGAATGATACAAGCAGCCAAAATGGATTTTCTCTATACATAAAAAGCAGGTGAAACAGTAGCCAGGTCATAAATTAAGCCATGAGGAGAACACGTGGATCCAAAAAGTCAAAAAGGCAGCATAAAGCTAGCAGGACATATTTTGGCCACACACACACACACACACACACGACTCAACATGAGAGGCCGTTGCTGTATGTGAGCGGCTGCCCCATTTCCAATTTCATATAAAACACCGCTATCAGGCCAACATATCAGCATGTCAACACGTCGGTATCTCCCTGTTTCATCAGATACCCACTCAAACCGTGTGATCAAACACTTCATGCGAGCCACCGATCACTGAATGGGCCACCATACAGCTGGGGAGCGTTCAAAGACACTCGGGTAGGCAGACAAGTGCGGTATGCTGGCTGCTCTGCTGGCTTCCCTCTCATGCAACAGCCCCAACACACACACACACACAGGTAGCCTCACACAAGTGGCACATTCCTTCTGTGACACAGTCCGGCCCAGAAAGGGGGCTCAGGTGTTTCTGCCTTTTGTCGTCTCACAAACACCGAGAAAGAGACAGAAAGTGAGTGAGACAGAAAGAGAAAGGGAGGGGAAAGATATGATGTTTTCCTTTTTCTGCCTCGGCTGTGAAACCCCATCCTGCTTTCATTCCCTCTTTCATTGTGTCAGTCTGTCTTTTGTGTGCACTGCTGATGAGGCCCTCTTGACACTGAAGAGGTTATCCAGCTGATACCTGACTCCCATTGAAGATGCTTTTCTCTCAAAAACACACACACACACACACACTCTCTCACATGCACACATCCACTATCGTCTTCAGTTTTCCTACACACAAGCCTCTGTCTCACAAGTTCTTCCTCTCCTCTTTGTTCAGAGCCTTTTAGTCACCTCCCTGCCACCCTAACACAGATACTAATCAGACACCAGTGTTGGGAAACACTTGCACCATCGTCGAGACTCTTGTTGTCGTCATTTTGTGTTTTCTTAACTTGAAGAAAGGTCAATCTGCTGAAAAACCAGCTGCTTACAGGATGCCACATCAGGTCAGATTGTGAAGGATTCAGCCCCTTTAGCTTCCAACTAGACCCTCTTCTTGGTCGTTTTTCTGGCGGCTCACACTGAAAGCTCTAAATTTAAGATATCTCAGATGACAAGACCCAAGTGGCCACCTCATCACGATAGAGTGTCATCAGTCAAAATAAGGCTGGGTGTGTTTACAGTGCTGGGCTGATGAGACGGGGATAAGAAGGGCACTCAATCAGAAAACATGTTGGCCTAATGGAACAGTTTTAATTTAAGCCCTGAACAGTTTTTTACAAAAACAAAACCTGTAGATGTTGGCTTCTTTCAATTTTGCACCAAATGCACAGTGAACATAATGAGAATAATGCTAAACATTATTTATGATAAATAGATGACGTATGATACTAAATCTCTTCCTCGAAGGTATGATGCCAAAATAAATTAGAAGATGTCAACAAACCAGAGAAAATCTGCAACATGCATGCATGTGTTCACATATCAGAAAGAAGCCAGTCTTTTTAAACTCCTTGGCTAGTTAACCAGCATTATTTTCAAAGATAAAGACATGTTTAAACCCCTCGATATTCACTAAGGCCTCGTCCACATGTAGCAGGTATCTCACAAAATGAAGATATTTTTCAGCCTGTCATCCACACTGAAATGCAGATTTACGGCTTTCAAAACGATTCCTCCGACCAAAGTGAAGATCTGTGAATCCTCCATTTATGCATCTGCATGTGGACGTCAGTAACCGGGCTTTAGGTTTCAAAACGTCACTGCCTGCGACTAAATATGTTCTTTACATCACATATGCAACCTGTGTTTACATTTTGAAACAGCATGGACGCCCTCAGAACTGTATTGGCGTTGTCTCTGGTCCAGGCCCAGATACCGCTCTATGTAGAAGAACACAGGACGACGTTAAGGACGGTTATTTTCCACCACCGTGCCATTCCACGTCTGAGGCATGTTCTCCGTCAGAGACACCAGTTCTGGGTCAGACCAGGACGCACTGCCAGCTGGTGGGAGAACTTTGAAACAGAAATCATGCTAATGGAGGAATGGCAATTTCCATATGTCCCGGTTGTCGCTCCTGTCGTTGGAGTTATTACATCCTCACGTAGAATATAAATGTGCTTAACAACAACCTTATGTGGTTAAAGTGTGGATGATTTTTTTTCTAAAAACGAGGTGGTGTGTACGTTAGGTTTTTTCTCGACAGAGGGGGCAGGATATCCGGTTTTACCAAAACCCTGCTACGTGTGGACAAGGCCTCAGTCCACTGGTCTGTCCAGCATCACCTACGACATTTATTTTGTTATGTTTGTTTGTGAAATGATAATTTATTAAGGCATTAGGAGTGATTATTTAGACAAGGAAAAAGTAAAAACAAAATAAACAATACAACATGTTTACCTGTTAACCTTTATACAAGACACGAGTCTACACACAGTAAAAAGTGATGCAAGGCACAGGAGAAGTTTGTGCGTCACGGTGGAACAATCTGCCGCAGTGACGAGGTAAACAAATAAATTTCATACCGACAGACACCGCAGTGGCATTGCAGACATATTTTCAAGGATTTCCATCCCAGTGTTTGTGCCCGACAGCCACCGTGACAATACATCCGCCTCAAAGCCTCCTCGGTGTTTCCCGTCTCCATTTGCATAGGTTGGGTTTCCTAACCATTCAGAGTAAATACAATTTGTTTCTTTTTTGCGTTTCTTTCTTTTTCTTGCCCCTACAACTCTCGACTAGCCACAAGACAATAACAAACCGAAGCTAAGCGGTCTGGGAAGATGTTTCAATAAACATCTCGTTTCTCTGAACTTTGTGATGCCTCTGCTTTAATGGCACGTATGTACAAACACACGGATGCACAGATACACACACGCAGAAACCATTCTAAATGATTCCCACCTCACTTCAGAGGAAACCCCGTCCCCTCACTGCTTACCGCTGCATTAACCGCCCCTCACCTCCTTTCACCCCTCCTCCTCTCATCCTTCCATCCCAACCTCTCAACAATTTACATCCAGAGGTTGAGGAGCAGCTGGACAATAAAAGCAGCTTAAAAGGACACTCTCCCACGATGTTTATGTTAGCCAGCTCTGAGCAGCGATCAAACCGAGGAGTAAAGAGGCCAGTTGTTTTGGTCGCCGGCCAGGTTTGTGTGTCCACATCTATCTCTGGGCCATCGCAGTCCAAACGACTAGAGGACAGTCCGGGCCAGACGCTGTGTATGTGCGGCACTATGTGTCCGAGAGGCCTGGATATGGGGGCTTTTAAAGCGCTGCTCAATAGCACAGTTTCTCCAAACAAGCTGTTAGGACGATCAGATTAGACATTAAGAGAGGGAACATGCACAAGACCGAGGATGAAAGAGATTCCTCGGGTCCGTCTCACCAGCGACTGATGATACACTATCACTCTACCTGCCTGCACATATAAAGAGGCTGCAGTGACAGATTAGCCGAGTGCACCTCCTGTTTGATATGGCTCAGGACCGGCACTGGAGAAATACTTCACTTGGCAGTTAAAAATAGAAGTTTTACTTGCAAAGGTTCTTTGTATTTGTTGTTATGCAACCTTCAGTTACCTAATTTGCAAGTACTGAGAGTGTAAGTTAGTAGATAACCTTCTTATTTCAAGCTGCTGTATAATGTTTTTACCATTTATTTTACTTTTTTTAGTATTTGTATATGGCTTAAATTTAATTTAGATTTATCCTATATTTTTCTGCCCTGTGCTCTGTAGGGCTGGACCCGAATAGCCGAATAGCCTGTGCTGGAATCGGGATATCAATTTTGATCTCCGAATATCACCCCCCATCCCGCCGGACCAAATGCTCGCCCCTCTGCAGAAACGGTGTCATGACCCCTGACCTAAACACCTAAACTGGTTTTAGAAGCCAAGTGCTGCCTGTGCGTCCCACCCACATCCAGCCCGTCGGAGCCTGTGCTGTGCAACCCTCCTGTCTGGGCGAATACCCACCCACCACCACCACCGCGTGGCAACCCCAGACATTTGATGTATTTGTGATTAATTGGGGCCGAATATCCGGAGAACAGAAATTGCTACTCGGACCAGTCCTACTGCTCTGTTTTTATCCTTTTGTAACTTTATCTGGTTCATATACGGGACAATAGAACAGAAGGGTTCTCTAAGCACACTCACATTCACACCTACGGACAATTTAGAATCACCAATTGACCTCAACATGTTTCTGGACTGTGTGGGAGGAAGCTGGAGAACCTGGAGAGAACCCACGTTGCACGGGGAGAACATGCAAACTCCACGCAGAAAGATGCGACACGAACCTGCGACTTTCTTGCTGTGAGGCAACAGCGCTACCAACTGCGCCACCTTGCAGCCCGAAATGAAAACAATGTGCATCATATGCTATGACGGTCACAGTCACCAGACTTCAACCCTGCTGAACACCTGAGGGATTTAAGACCAACGTGCTCCCCACCACTATCATCACAACACCAGATAAGGGATTATCTTCTGGAAGAACGGTGTTTTATCCTTCCAGTAAAGATCCAGAGACTTATCAGTGCCTTAAGAGATCTAAAGCTGTTCTGACAGCAAGTGGTGGTCCAACATGTTACCAAGACACTCCATGTTCACTCTTCTTATAATTTGTCATCTACTTCTTCTTTAGCAAGACTACACTCCTCATAATTTGTCTTTTTAACCAGGAACTTCAGTGCATAAGAAAAAAAAGTGTAAATGTGCTTGAGTCAGAATATAGCGAGAAGTGATAATATGGATTAATTAGCCTGTTTCATGGTGTTCCAAGAGCATATTTCTTTAATAAGTCTTCCTGCAGTGAGTTCTGGCTGCATGTCCACGTTGCATGGAAGCAAAGTAGCACATACAGCCAGTAGTTGGTGTTTAGACTAACAATTAGTCGGAGGACATGTTAAACAGATTTGCTGGAGAGGCTTCATGTTGCAGCGCAGCTACATCCCCACATACACACACGCAGATCAACTTCATCTGTGGCGGGACCATGGGGGACTCGACTACAAATCTCTTCCATCACACATAGTTTCATCCACACGCCTTTCAACAAGGATTACTTCATGTTCACAAGGGAATCTATACACACACACACACACACACACACACTCACACACAGAGTTAACAAGCGTCTGTGGGTTTTGCAGATAGTTTGGAGTGCTGCGGGGTCTGAGGTTAGCGCTCATCACACAATCAAACACGCTGCAGAGACCTGAGTCAGTCTGTTTAACATATGTGCTCCCTCAGCCCACTGCGATGAGATGAGATGTTGCTATAGCACTAGTTTGCCTATATTTTAAGAGGGTTTAAGAGCTGATTCTTTCTGCCACCTCATGGGGAACAAGTTGTTTTTTTTCCACATGTGAATCGATGAAGTGTACGCAGCTCAGATTTGACCCTCTTGGCCCTGAACTCATCACTGCTTGCTCGCACAACAAAGACAAACGAGTGACAACAGTTAACACGTCCCAGCGTGGAGCTTAATCCCAAACACAGTGCAGCCAGACGCCTCTACGCAGGACATCTTTTTATTATCTGGCTTCACTAAGTCTTACAATAGTTATGCTAAAGAAGTCATAATCATCATAAAGGGGGCTGTGTTGGCACCAGATGGCCAATTAAAAACATGAGCAGGTCCAGAGCTGCATATTTCTTGCAAGAAGAACAAAATACAAACCTGAACCTATGTACTTTTACATTAACAACCCTGGCAGCATTACAGCAAGTTTGATTGAATCACCATACAAAGGCATATGGAACAGTAAAATTGCATGTTGTCAACAAGAAAAAAAAAAATCAAGCAAAGAAGACTGAAGTTCCTGCCAATGAGAACATTTATATTTTACATCTATGCTGACTGGGGGGAGAAAAGGGTTTAGATAGATAGATTAGATACCCTCTTACATTCTGTGCACAAAGCTCCACAAGATCATGGTGATGCCATTT
>NW_007578382.1:0-20794 GCF_000690725.1 Stegastes partitus | reverse complement strand
AACTGCTAAGGAACTGCTCGAGCTGCCTCCAAGCTTCCCATATCCACCCCTCAATCTGCAGCACCCAGGGGATCCACTGCCAAAGTCCTGGAGGGAGACACCACAGGATACTGTGACGGGCCAACGCTGTTTTGTCTGCATGAGGGCTGCCAACACAATACGAGGTGGGGCACTTTAATGATGTTACTCATCAGTGTAGCGCTGGAGTGAAAGAAGCCGAGTGCTTACTGTTCACACATGTACATGCATGCTCGCTGACCTTATCGAGCATCAAATCCACATGCTCATCACCGAACAGATTCATCACAACACACCCTAGCTGTAAATAATTACTCCACATCAAATCGCATGCAAGAGCAGAGAAAACAAACCGTGTTCCCTGCAAAGGAGGACGAATGGAGGCTTATTGTGTCTAGAACATGCTGGCTGTCCTTCAGCGCTCTGAGTAAATACTGGCAGTGTGACAATAGGATGATCTGAGCTGAGGATGCTGTCACCTCAGCACTTATCAGCTCATGTATCTTCATGGCCCGTCTCTCACACACACACACTCACGCCACGGACACACTCCAACTTTCATAAGAGAGTGACTGCAAGAGGTAAACACACGAAGACGGACGAATAAATAGCCGCGTTCGAGAGGTAAACAAGTCGGACAGATGATGCACACATAATAAATGACCGTGCAACATTAAGACGCGCAGATTCCCACACAGTAGTTTCTCAGCTTTTATCGCAGCATCTCGCCTCGGCTGTGGGAGTGACAGTTCTCTTCAGATCTCCTCAAGCCTGAGAGCAGATAACAGCCCGTCTGAGTGCTACTTGTTACGGGGATGAAGCCACCCTCATCGCGCACACATGCAATCCCCGATGCCCATAAATCTATCTGCGCTCTAATCTACTCTATCTCTGTGGGCACCACTCCCCTCCTAAGTGCCTCCAGTTCGCTCCCCGCTGATGAATAGCAAATCAAGTGCCGCTTGTCGGCGGAGATGTCACACAAACTGATATTTACATTGCAGTCTTTGTCACAGCCCTCATCACAGACTCATGCGATCCCATTCTGCAACTAAGAAAGCCTTTTGAGGTTATAGAGGTGGCTTTGCCAACCCGTCTTCTCCCCACTAAGCCTCTCCGGGGCAGAGCTGGGCATGCAACGAGCGCTTCTTGTTTAAAAAACAGAAGAAATGCTTGTTGCATGACACTGGCTGTAAGATGGCAAGAAGAAAACCACCTCCCAGCTGTGTTTCGATGGCTTAATTATGCGACAGTCTTTAACTAATTATCCTCATGAAAACCATGTGTTGAAGCTACATTGTTATCTTGGACTTCTTCAGCATTTAATTCCCATTTTATTTTATTATGGAAACAGCAACATAGGACTCTGCTGCGATTCCTCAAACATTTATTTTTCCTTTATTACAGTTTCAGATAAATGAGCAGCTTTTCCAACCAGTGAAGAAGCAGTTTTAAGTCCTGCTTTTTGCCTCACATCTCCAGCTGAACCTCTTTTGCATCCAGTGTGTACACTATATACTGTAGAGCAGCACTGCAGAGACCAAGTACGTGAGGAGATGTGGATTAAACTCCTTCCCCTCATGATCACTTCATCCAGGTAATTGCTGCAAATATTTGAGTTTTCAACTCCAGCCGTTACAAAATTGGGCCGGTAACATTAACCTCAAAGCTGTGGTAGACCTCAAGGAAAACCTTGCAGATCAACATGTCGACTGTTTGGGAATTCAATTGCACCTTTCACCTTTAAGAGTGTGTCAGGGAAGAAGTGACACCTTCAGGCAACACTTAGTGTAAATACAGGTTTATTAGGGATGAAAATGTTCCATGATAAACAAAAGAGGAGGGAGGGGGAGGGGGAGGGGGAACAAATTCACAGTACATTTCATCATTTCGTCTCCCTAACATGGCGCACTGGTACTTCAAAATCCCATTGTTGCTCTGCACAAATATGACGCCTCTTTACAAAAATACTCTCCTTAAGAAGAAAAAAAAAAAAAAGGGCACAAAGGGGGCTTTTTGTCAAAATCATTATAAAATTTCCTTCTCCCTTAATTTGTCAATACCTTAAAAAATGGCGACGAGTTACAAATATAAAGCGGACATCTTGATCTTGTAGTCGTGAAGACTCTGTGTGTGTGTGTGTGTGTGTGTGTAAATTGACATGTAACAACAATAACCTCCTTCTCAAAACACTAATGACATCTGCAGCTTTACACTTGCCAAAAAAAATAAGAGCAAACTGAGGTCTGATGGTTAAAAGTGAACACAAAACAGAAGGCTATTGGTCCTGGGTTTTTGTTTTGGATAAGGTGAGAGGTGAGGAAACGACTGTCGTGGTCCTGCGGTAGGTACAGTAAGAGGCGGTTGGTCGTGATGAAGGTCCTGTGGGAAGGTGTTGGTCGTTTTATGGAGAGGTAGGACAGTTGTCATGGTCAATGTATCAGGTCCCAGGACGAAACTATAACTGCGTACAGTACTTTTATAGATTATAAAGTGTAAAAGACTGCCGACCTGTCACCTCGTGAGCTATTGTTCCTCAAACTATGTACCAATATACATCCTAATTCAGCTAAAAGAAATATACAAACGGCAGCACCTTAGCTAAACACTAAGCGGACCCTCGGTTAACTCAGGACAGCAATAACAGTGGAAGCTGTTGTCATTTTGTTAGTGATCTTTCTCCAACTACACGAGTCAGACAATCGATTTTGTGCCGTGTTTTCTAACCAGATTGAGTGTAGAAGTGGAGGGGTTGGCACACGTTTATGGCAAATGTTAGGTTTTAACAAAATTAAGAGGAAAAAAAAATGGCGATGTCAGTTTAGAAATGCTAACTAGCAATTCATATATTCTGAAACGTGGCAACAATTTCGATTTAAATAACTGCATTGTTGTTTAGACTCTTTACACAACAGTCAGGCTGCCATCTGGCTCTACTTTACAAACAGTGATCCTTCATTTCCCTGTAGAGCAATAATGAGGACACACATTGGAGTGGATGAGCCACATTCACTTTAAAAAACAAAACCCTTCCTTACCGTTAAGGCCAAAAGCTAGCATCTCATGTACTGTAATATCGGAACCACACAGGGTGAAGGAACACACCTGGTTCAAAAAAACATCATAAAACCCATTCAGCCATCGAGAGTTACAAGAGTGTTTGTTTGTAAGAGCAGGACAGGCCTTTACTAGCGTTACAGGACAGCTGCGGTCTCACACGTAAAGGTCGCATCCAGTCGGTTTATTGCATTATGGGCTCGATGCAAGACGCCTGAATGGGTTTTTTTTTAACAGTTTTTTTGGATCCGAGTGTGCACTGGAGGCATCGGTGGAGGTCACAAGACACACTCAAGTGAAAAGAAAAAAAGCAAACAGCGTGACGACACACAGACATTTTCTAAGTTTAGGACACCGATTAGCCCGAATACAAAAAATCTCTCAATACAGTATAAAACTGGAACTGAAAGAACTTTACAAAAATGTTGCACTATTCTGCTTTTTTTCCTTTAACTTATACAGAAAATAAATGAGCAAGTAAGATCTATCCGAGGGAACACCATATTACCTAACAAAATCAAACTCTGGAGAAAAAAAAACAGGGGGGGAGGAAACTCTTTACAGTGGAAAAGATGTTAGTGCTCAAGTCTCTTCCTCTGGTGGTGAACCAGCACAATATTTTACTCCAATTCATCTATTATTTTCTTTTATCTATTGACTATTTCCTAAAACATCTTAACAGTGAAATTATCTAACACTTGAAAGCATCTACACTTCTGATTGTTGTTTTACATTAACGTACGTGTCTACAATGAAGAGGACACTCGCTCAGCTGCTCCCCAGATTACGCAGAGCACATGCAGATGGTTGACGCACCCTTCCTTTAATATCTAGAAATAAAAGACGTGTCAGAGAGTAATTTAAGTACATTAACCCAAAGGAACTAATAAATCTACAGTGTGTGCATTATTTGGCTCTTCCTGCACGAGCCTGTCTTTGTTTTTTTTTTGCAGCTAACGTTCTTTTATTTATAGATAACAGAAAGGGTTTGCCAAAAACCTTTTTATCTAAGTTATCATCTTTGCTCAGTTGGCTGAGCTGCAATTGGACAAAGATGATGTCAACGCCGGAGTACTTTTGGAAAAAAAAAAAAACGTTGCCTGGTTGTCTTCCTCCGTCCTCTCGCCGCCATGTGTGCTCTTTCAGTGGAGGTGTCTCTCTGAGCCGCGTTACTGCGACTCGCGGACCTTGGCTTGGAGGGCGTCGCAAGTCTTCTTGGCGTCGCCTAGCAACATCGCAGTGTTGGGTTTGTAGAAGATGGGGTTGTCAACGGCCGCGTATCCCACGCCCAGGGAACGCTTCATCACAACCACCTAGACGAGGGGCAGAGCACAACGGATTAGCGTCTCATCGGACGACGACGACGGTGAAGAAGAGCTCTGGAGAAACGCAAAATTCTGTCAAAGTTCTTCCAAGTTTTGTAAATCAGACCTGAAATTTTCCCTCATCCTGGCCAGTCCCGTCTCACCAAACAATGTCTGTTGAACTTGGACGTGGAAATAAAGTGAAGTGATTGATGTTTTTTTTCCATACAGCCGAGATGTTTCCTCTTGGCTTGTGCGTGAACATATTTTACAACTTTGTTTTCGTTTAAGTAAATTTAATTCCAAAAACGATAAATCATAACCTGTCGTTCTGGCCGGTTAAGACGTATAGTATCTAAGTTTAACCCGAGCAGAATTCTACAAGTAGTGTATGATGCATGGAATAATTCATATAAATGTGTGTGTGTGTGTGGTTCGGTCCTCTTTGATTTCTCCCGGGGAAAGTGTGTGGAAACTAGTGGGAGCGCTGTATAAATCCCAGATCTCTGAGCAGTGCCAGTGGGATGCTCTGAATGTTGTCATTCCACACCGACACAGTCACCACTAATGGGATCAGGATGCGACTGCACCTGGAACTAGAACCGTCTGTGTGTGTGTGTGTGTGTGTGTGTGTGTGTGAGAATAAGCGACGGCATTTCTTTAGGTTTGTGTGTATCATCAGACGGAGGCCCCTCTGCGGGTGTGGACAGTCCACTTGTTGTAAAATCTTCCATTCCTCTTCATCTTGTTGGGCTTCGGGACAAATCTTATTATCGCACATGCATCCGCCAGATGTCTCACCTGCTTCGACTTCCAGACCTCCAGCACCGGCATGCCGGCGATGATGGAGTTGGGGTCTTCTTGGGCGGCCGAGTTCACCGTGTCGTTGGCGCCGATCACCAGGACCAGGTCAGTTTCTGGAGTGGAAACACAACCAATGACAATTTAAACTCTATATCTTCTTATTTTGTCTGCATCTGACTCCTTTTTACTTTCTGCAACGCAACATTTTTTGTTAAACTTTCCTGTTTTTTGACATTTGATGACGCTTCATTAGGTTTGTCTTTAAATCCATTTATGTCAAGGTTTTGTGAAGAACGTCAGAACTTATTTATGTGTCATGTCCTATAGTAACAGACAATATGAGCACTTTTAGTTAGAGCGGGACAAAATGAATGCCAAATTCTAATTTATCCGATTATGTGTACCCTGTTTTGTTTATTTTTTTAATCATAAAGCTCACAAGTTGTACCTCTTTCGGTCAGATATGATGTTGGAGATGATGGGATCGAAATTATGTGAGAAGATTACAAAAACAGGTTTATAAAATAACTACTAATATCAAAGAAATCAACCAATACTGGACAGATTTGGGGAACAGAAAAGTAGTTGTTGTGTTGTAATATTTGTGTCATCTACTGGATATACAAAGTTTGTCATTCATCTAATCACAAGCTTTACCTTCTCACCTGAAAGTTTTGACATTTTGGGAAACACGCTCATTTGCTTTCGTGCCAAGACACAGAGGAGAAGATTGTTCCCATCCTCATGTCTGTGTGCTACATGTGAAGCTAGACGGTGACCGTTAGGGGGGATTAGGGGGAAAAGGTTAGTCTGGCTCTGTTTAGGCAGAGAAGAGAATTCCCCTAAAATGCCAAAGTTTTCCTTTTTATTGCCCTCGGTGGCAAAGTGTCTAAACGGCAGCAGCGAAATTAAACCTAATGAGTCACAATGAAGAGCGATTCACGGCTTCTGCATTTCTGTGCGCTGACTGATGAGGAAGTTACACGTGAACCTTATTTACCGGCTCTATCTGACTGGGTTGTAGCACCGTGTCGATGAATAGTTTTGAGGTGTGACGAATGCTGCTGGAGTTTGCTGCCTTCCTGTCTTCAGCGCTGTATACGGACGTATCACAGGATGTGTGTAGAATTTGGAACTTCCTGCTGTGAAGTGTGTACAAATCAAAGCACCTTCCAGGTCTGGCAGCAACTACTTCACATCAAACTCTTTTGTTTTCCTGGTCTATTGGCGGTTGGCACGTTCACAGTGTGCGCAGTCGTAAATTTTGGTCAGCACATCAACAGAAGCTTCCACATGGAGCCTCACAGACTTCACAGGCTGACGACAAAATTTATGTCGCGCAGACCCTCACGTACACAGAAAGCACGAATCGGAATGTAAAAGATAGAGAAGACTGGCTCTTACCAGGGAAGTCATCATTAATCTCCTCCATTTCCAGGACAATGTCATACGGGACACCGGCTTCAGCCAGCAGCACGTTGAGCTGACCAGGCATGCGGCCAGCCACCGGGTGAATACCGAACCTGCAGGAACCAAATAGAGATTTTTAATGAACACTGAGGCCTTGTCCATACGTAGCAGGTATCTCACAAGACAAAGATATGTTTCTACGATGTGGCCTGTCATCCACACGGAAACGCAGATTTACGGCTTTAAAAACGATTCTTTCAAAAACCTCCGACCATGGACGTCAATAACCGGGTTTTTAGGCTTCGAAATATGTTCTTTATATCACATGTGCGACCTGTGTTTACATTTGGAAACAGCCTGGACGCCCTCAGAACTGTGTTGGCGTTGTCTCTTTTTTATTTTTTTTGGCCTTTGTGCCTTTATTGGATAGTGTTGGTAAGAGAGAGACAGGAAAGTGGGGGAGAAGAATGGGAGGAGGACATGTGGGAAAGGGTCATGAGCGGGATTCGAACTCATGACCTCCACATTGGGACTGTAGCCCTGCACGTGGGACGCCAACTCAATTAGGTGAGCTATATCGGCGCCCCGTTGGCGTTGTCTCTGGTCCAGGCCCAGATACCGCTCCACGTACAAGAACACAGGTGAAGTACGGTGTTAAGGACGATCATTTTCTGCCACCTTGCCATTCCACGTCCGAGGCTTGTTCTCCGTCAGAGACACCAACGCCGGTTTTGGGTCAGACCGGGACGCGCTGCCAGCTGGTGGGAGAACTTTGAGACGGAAATCGTGTTCCCGGAGAAATGGCGTGACAATTTACGTATGTCCTGGTCGTCAGAGTTATTACATCCTCTTATAGAATGTGGTTAGGTGTGGATGAATTCTTTTTCTAAAAACGAAGTTGTGTGTACGTTAGTTTTTTTTTCTAAACGGAGGGGGCAGGATATTTGGTTTTACAAAAACCCTGCTACGTGCGGACAAGGCCGTGAACACATCTTCTTTTATCCACCTGTTTACTGAACACTGTTAACTTGCATTAAATCAGAGAGAGAGACAGAGAGTTTTGGTTACACACACCTACCAGCTCCACTCCTCCACCCTGTATTATCTGTTGGGGGTGTGTTGCATGTGTGTGACCGGGTGTACACACAGATCTCAAACTCAATTAGCCATGTCATGTAATCAGAGCAGGAAATTAACACCAGCCACTCAGTCCTGGTGGCTGGCTCTCTCTGTCTCTCTCCTTCCAGCCACTTTGCCATGTAAATGACCACCAACTGAGGATTTATTTTCTATTTGTTCGGCGAGTTTAGGCGGATACGGAGTGCAGACGGTCCATCTGTTCTGGGATGTGTTGGCAATCGATAAAAAAAGCCAGTTTCTGCCCTTCGTATAATTTCACACATACGTAGTAGGACAGCGGGAAAACCCAGTGGCTTTGGTTTTGAATAAGAGACTCCAAATAGTTAAACTGATAAATGAGGGGAAGAGGAGTAAAAGTGGTTCTTCAAGACAAGTGGAAGATTACGCAGGCCGGTCTGAAGAGCGAGACGACGAGCGACAAGTCAAGAGATTGAACGCAGAACAGAGGGAAAGAGAAAATAAGAGAGAAAGAGCAAGAGATCACGGCGAAGGAGGTTTTTTCCCCCTTTTTCTCTGACCACCCACTTTCCTCTAATCAAGTACAAATGCTGTAAGCAGCAGCAGCTGCAAAAGCCAGGATCAAACGACAGAGGCAGGACAATTACACAAGCTTCCGCTGTACCTTGTCCTTCCCCTCCTCTCTTTTGCATTTCCTCTTTTCCCTCCATTTTCATTCTTCTTTCTCTCTTTCACACACTCTCTCTTCTTATCTGTCCCATCTCATCTCATCATTACCCAGAGGGAAACCTTAACTCCTTACTTCTGTCTTTCGTGGAGCAGTTTACATCTTGTTTCGTATAAATGTACCACAGAGTATTGAATATTATTCTCTCCTTAAACTACATCTGTCTAAATCCATCTACCTACATGCAGCTAGTTACAACAGTTTATTTTATTCTAAATAAATACACGTACACATTTAACTGTGTCTCTGCTTTACCTGACTTTCTTGCCGGCTTCTTTAAGCATCTTCACCAGCTCAGCGATGGGGTACTGGGCCTTCGCAGCACAGAGTCCGTAACCTGAGATGGAAAAAACACAAAAAATAACAGAAAAGACAGTTAAGAATGAGTTTATATTTAGGCCAAGTGCAAGAATTTACCAGTCAGACTTTTCACATCTGAGGCAAAAATTATTGTTCCATCACAGGTTGTCTGGTGTTAATGGACTCAAACATGCCTTAACCTCACTGTGAGCAGACAACTTTCCAACACGTTTGACTTTTATTGTGGCTTAAAACAAGATGCTCTTGAAGTCTGAGTGCCATCGAGACTGAAGATAAATCGTATTTAATGAAGTGTAATGAAGTGTAGAAGCAGTGGACAAAGACACATAGTGACTCTGAATGTTTTTATCAGACATCACTACCATTTGTCTCCCTCATTAGTCTTTACAGCTTAAATAATCTCCCAGTTTGGCTTCTTTGGGTTTAGGTGTGTTGTTTGCAATCAGGACATAACGTGGTAACAAAAAAGTCAGAGCTAGACAAGCAACCAATCATAAAGGGGAAAAAAATATCTTTTTAAGTTATTTTTTTTTAAATTGCTGGGTCTTTCCTGCACAGAGGCCTAAAAATAGATGTTGCCCCAAAAAGGCTTTAGCCAAAGGAAATCCACCAGCACTGTAATGATAAGAATTCTTTCCTCGTAACCTGTTTTGTTAACTGGGGCTTTATTTGATCAAGCATAATTTATTGAATTTCCCTTCTGGGATAAATAAAGTATTTTTCATTTCATTCATTCACAACAGACATTTACATTGATTGAATAGTCAGAAATAACAGACAACTTTATCCAATCAGGTAACACGGTTATTGCCTTTTCTGGACACAGACTCAACCCCAACAGGCCCATTCTGAGTCAGCACAAACTCAGTATTATAATATCCTGAGATATTTCCCAGCAGGTCGACTAATCTGATCTTTCTTTCCAGTGTTGGGACACCTTTGGATAAATGTTGATTGCAGGTTTGTAGTGAAGCAAGACGGTGCATGTGTGTGTCCTAGCAGGTACACCATTAAAGGGCAGCTGTGGCTCAGGTGGTAGATCGTAAGGTTGGCGGTTCGATCCCCCGCCTCCTCCACAGTCGAAGTGTCCTTGGGCAAGACACTGAACGTGAAGTTGCTCCTAATGGCAGGCAGCACCTTGCATGGCAGCTCCATTGGTGTATGAATGTGTGTTTGAATGGGTGAATGAGAAACACATTGTACAGCGCTTAAAAAGGGTTATATAAGTGCAGACCATTTACCATTAAAGCTGTATCTGCAAGGGTCCAAATGACATAAACTTTGTCAATAGAAGCTTTCGCAAGACTCTGTTTATGAACCTGTTTATGACCACTACCAGAACACAAAGTGCACATGCGCTGGAAGACACGGATGCAGAGCTGCTGTAAGGAAGGCATCCTCCAAGCCAACTAGAAAACATTACAATAAGAGCAGCTATGCATTTGCGGTGTCTGCAGCTGTCCGTGTGGCCGTCTGGAATGAGGTATAACCAGGCACTTAAATATCAAACACATGACCCAGTCAACCTAAATGAATTTCATTTCAAGTGATCTGAAGTGGAGAAACAAGCGATGTATGTTTTTTTCCTTCATGTCGGCCCTGTGCTGAGGTTTGCTCTCAATGTGTTGTGCTAGAAAGGATTCAGCACCAGACACAAAGGGGGGGGGGGAGGCGATCCACTTAAAAGTTTCACAATATGGATTATAAGACAGATCACAGACAAAAAACACCACTCAGATATCTATTTACGAAAACATTTCTATGATCTGGCCTGCCTTCGTGTCTGCGTAGATCAAATTTAATAGTGTTATGTCTTAAATATTTATAAAACCCTGTTGCCTTTTAGTGAGAAGGTGGCACAGGATTCTATATACAGTGTGTGCTTCTTTCTCTGAGCCTCGGATTGCTTTCATGTTTAATAATCCGCTGTATGGTACTTGATTTTTATCACACCATCTCTCACACACACAAACACACGTCAAACGGTCCAGTGGTGTTTACTAGCCTTGTCACAACAACCAGTCAGAAACTGTCTTGTTAGAACACACCAATAAAAATGACAAGGTTTCAAATTCAGCTTGAGAAAGGAAAAGAAAAAAAAAACTCTACAAGAAACATGGTTGACTGTCTGTCTGCCATCCAGCTCAGCAATTTAATGGTTTTCACTTTTTTCTCTCCCTCTCCGTCACAATTCCTTTATTCCTTGTGCTTCCAATATTCTCTCTGTAGCTTTTTTCTCGCGTAAGAAAAACAACTGGACCCAGACCACGCAGAGATGGGCCAGACGAAGCCAGGAAAACACTTATGTTTATCAGGCAGGGTCTTAACCGTTTCCACAGATGTCAATCAGGCAAAGTGACTGTGACGGCTCCAATTAGGGAGAATGGTGGAAATGGAAACAAGGGGGCCGAGCGAAAGCCGGCAACGAGCAACAACACCGGTCTAACGCCGAGCACGAGAACAGAGAAATGAATTATGGTATGTGTTATGTAACTGTTGTCAATAGTGAAATATTACCTGTGCGCTCTGGCTGATGTCATGTTTCAGTGTTTAAATATTAAGATTGGATTTTGCGCCGGTGTTTGTACAGTAACAAAGGAACTATTTCAGTTTGCAAACATCTCCGTGAAGCTGCTGTTGCCCAAACAAATGCTGCATCAACACTGCTCAGGTCTAAGTGCGATTTAGAATCCAATATTCAGGGCCGTGTGACACCCTGACCGAGCATCAAAGTCGGCATAACTGACCCATATCTTTTAAATTACACAGCTCGTAAAATGACTTTGACAGGTTCCATTACAATTTGATTCAACTTTTTCCAATCCGTGTATTTGAACAGATTTATGATGTTCTGTAATCTTTCAAAGAAATGTCTGGTATTTTATTATCCGTCTTGTCCTGGTGTGGGTTTGTTTATGGACCGTTTTTGAGAAAAGGCTAAAAAAAACATAATTTTTCATTTCCGCTCCTCCATTTCTCCCACTCCCTCCAATTCCACTTTTTTTTTTTTTTTGTCCCTGGTTTTGGTTTTAGCTGTCAGACATGTTCCTCTTTGTCTTCCTTTATTCTCAGAAAAGAAAGAAAAAAAAATACAAAAAAACATGGTTTAACCTACATTCGATGCCTCTCCTTGGCTCGCTGCTTTTTCACTTTAACCACGTGACCACCTTAATTTTGCAATTCTTGCAAATTGCAGCGGTTTCCTCTGAAGATTTAGCTTTTGTATATAGGCACTCAGCGCTGTGACTGGAATCACCAATTTGCAGGCTAGATGCCTTTTGTCTGTGTTTACGTGTACCCACGTGAGTAAAACAACTCTTTGGAGCAGTGACTGGTCCACAACAGTCTGATGAGAGGACTGAAATGTCACTGGGCCACACAATGACGAATATAGGGCAGCAGCACCAAGGACGGTCGTGATGGTCCTGGTGGGAGGTTGACACACATTTCGAGCCAAATATTGAAAACATGTGAAACGTGGAAAACCGTGTAGCTCGAACAAAGTCTGGCTTTAACCCTGACAAAAGAACGAGAAGCTAATTTGGAATGTAGCGTTTGAGTTGTCAACAAAAACCCAGCATGCCCTCATTCCATCTAATTTCCCCTTGACCTTGCATATATATACGCTGCACTGTAGAATGTCTACTTACGAGGGACTGACGACCACACAGAAACCTAAGAGCGTGTTTGTGTGTGTGTGTGTGTGTGTGTATACGCTCCACCATGACTTGTCAATTAGCCTAGCGAAATGGTGATGTAACATGGGTCAAGAAAAGGTTAAATAAACAGAACACACACTTTGCTAATGCTGGGGGGAAAAAAAAAAGAAAGAAAGAAAAAAGTGACTGGCACAGTCAAAGCACCATGTTTTTCCACTGACGTACAAGACCCCAGTGTGTGTGTGTGTGTGTGTGTGCCTGTGTTTTTGTGTGCGTCTTACCTGGAACGATGATTACGCTCTGGGACTCTTTAATCATGTCGACGGTCTGATCCACGTTGACCTCTGTGTGCGTCCCTGTGATCTCCATGGGTTTCCCTGTACCGGTGGAAGACGTGCCGTAGCCTCCCAGGATCACGTTAGCCAGTGAGCGATTCATGGCCTGAGACAGAAGAGAGGATATTTAGTATTAAGCTTCAACAACTGCACCTTTACTTTTTTTTATTTACAGTCTATGTGCAGCAAAATATGGCAATCAAAAGGAATTTTAAAAAAGGGATATTTCACACATTTATGATCTCAGATTGAGTTCAGATCACGGCCGGCACTTTCTTGCCATAATGGTAAAGTTAGAGTCCCTCCTGGTGGACAGGAGAGGAACCACCACATTCAGCAGTGTTTGCAGTAGCGATGCTGGGACCCAAAGTACCAGCATTTCAATGTTTGTTCCTCCTTTAACCAGGACCCCGCTCCACTCACCACACACATAATATACGACAGAATGGCTCCGGACGACCCGATGAGAGCGCCGACGATGGTCAGCAGGTTGTTGTTGAGCAGGAAGCCCTCGGCGCACAGAGCCCAGCCCGAGTAGCTGTTCAGGACGGTGATGACCACCGGCATGTCAGCGCCGCCGATAGCTGCTGTCAAGGTCACACCCTGGAGGAAACAAATGAGAAAACATGAGATTGCATCCATGGCTGTAATCATATTAATATAGTCAGTACATGAAAGAGCAAGATGAAGTTATGAGTTATAACCAAACAGAAAAAAAACACCCTCTCTGGTTTTAGACACATTTTTCACAATCAGATTCACTTGTTCTTCGTCCCCGTATCATCTGTGCAGCTTTTGTTCGACGCGGGCCAACTGTAGTTACCAAAGCAGCAGCACGATCCAGAAGGGTGGGCTTAATTTTTTGAATTGTTGAACTGAAGCAAAGGAACACACACGTACAGTAGATGATGCATTATACTGTACTTTAACGACTGATTAGAGGTCAGACTTATGAAAGAAAGTGAAACGATATCCATCTAACTTTTCTGGGAATGCACCCGTAGTCTTTTCTGGGACTCGGTCCAGTTGCTGATTTTCCGAGCAGCACATGTAAATACACAAAGCGAGCAGAAATGCTGAAATCGCAACACGTCACTGTGTTTAATTTTTGTTTTTCACTTTTTTTTTTTTGCAGTAATCAAAATAGTGTGTGTTCTCTGCCTTTGTCGGCTGCGCTCGGGTTCACTTGATTATGAACCGTTTTCAGAAGCTGCAAAACTCGACATCAGTAAAGAAAACTGCCAAGGCCGATCAAAACCTCAGTGTGTCCCAAGACTAATTAAATTCCACAAAAATAACCACTTCCCATGTTTACTCTTCTTCTAATCAGACAATAAAAACTAGCCACCATGCTCAGTGACTGCTTTTTTGCAATGTTGGAAAAATGTGTAAAATCTTTTTTTTTTATTTTGCTTTTGTCCAAATCATTATTACAATTATCTGCTATAGTTAGCAAAGTTTACTTAATAAGTAAGTGAATAATCTGTGTCTGGAGGTCATCAGTAGCTGGAGTTGCTGTTTATAGTTGAATATTTTGCCGTATATTTAGTGTTTAGAACTGATACGGAGAAAACATCTGCACTGCTCATTGATTAACTTTTCAAAAAGTTAAGCATGATTTAAAGACAGGATGTAATTTCTGCAGCTGGGGGTGTCTCAATCAAAACAAAAGATGTGGTTCGATGACATTGCAAAGTTGCATTGGATCACCTTTAGATCTGCTGCGACAGAAATCACAAAGTAACGTTATACATGTTACATTTAGGGACATAAATTCACATTATGTCATTTCTTGTTAATGAAAAAGCTGCAAGTACCATTAACTAATGTTAATTGCCAGCCTAGTATTACATGAGTTGGCTGATAAATACAGCTAACGTGGCTCATGTTACGAGGTGGATTCAGTCATGGGGTTCTACGTGGTCATCGTGGCTGGTACTCCAACTTTTCCAGCGTCTTCCATTTACATTTTCTGACGTGTCATCTGCGTTTACTGCATTTCCCCGGTTAAAGTGTGTAAAGGGGATGTGACACCTTAGACGAATGACTAAAATTAATATTACACTGAATAAAACTACAGGTTTCTCTGAACACTGTTGGAAGATAATATGAACACACAAGCCAAAATATATAGCACTGGCTTGGTCATTCTTAAACATCTTAATGTATGAATGTTACGTATTACACCTTTAACAGCGGTGGAGACCACGGCAATAACACGAGCAGCAGCCTGGCAGTTTCACAAAGCGTGGCCTTTTTGCCACTCTGACTTCCAGCTCTGTGAATTTCTGGGCAGCTACTGTTTCCTCTGCAAAAAGCCTCCGACTTGACATTTATTAGTAAATCCCTTCTGTTGTCTGTTTCTCACTTACTACATTCTCGTCTGCCTCTAGCATAATTTTTTATGACTTTTATGCCTTCTCTCCTTCCTGGCATTTACTGAAGTTTTTAACAACATTCTTACACGTTCAGACTGTCAGCACGAAAGAACATTTCAATCTGCACTATGTAAGTGCAGATTTTTTCCTCCGAAAAGGGCCTCGCTGAGTGCAACTACAGGCCTCAGAAACACACAAACGTACCATGACAGCGGAGAGCGCGGACACCGATCCGAGACAGGTGAGGCCTGTGGTGTAACTTGGGTCGAGCATGTAGGGAATCATCCCGCCAATGCTGCCTGCCATAAGACTGGCATTCAGAGCGTGGCGACCGGGGAGCATCAGAGGAGCGCTGTTTAGCACACCTGCATGTGGAGAAGAAGGATGAAGTGAAAGGATGGAGGGAAGACGAGGTAAAATATATGATATGAAAGAAATGGAACCAAAAAACATTGAGCTGTAAAGACATTTAAATTCAAAGTGTGACATTTATCATTTAGTTTTCTCCCTTAGCTGCCCCCGCTTGAGACTTGTCATTAACTGAATGTCATGTTCATGCATAATTTGTCCTTATGAAACACTTGCAGTCAACATGGAAATTACAGCGCGGCTGCCAGGACTGGTGCCAGCACATGAACCTGATGAACCGTTACTTTCTTTCCTTTACACAGCGGGCAGCAGTGGCCTTCTTAAGTTGATAAACACGCTAGAGCCAAGTTAACACATCATCTGTAAGCAGCAAATTTAAAAAAACAGACTCCATCAGCCCTGTTTAGAAGGGACTTACTTCACATCCACAATAATCTTTTTTATTAGCCTGATATTAAGGTGCACTGGGATTCACAGCTCACTTACCTTGTGATATTTAACCCACAACAAGCAGTTGCAAATGAAACTGAATAAGAGCTTGTAAAATGCTAAATTGCTAAAATCACAACAAAATATGCATCACACTTTCAATGCAATTTCTATTTTAACAAAAAGAAAACGGGAATTGGGAAATTTTGGGACTCTCATGGCTGTGTGTGGGGAGCTACAGCGCTATCGCCAGGATTCGATTCATTTAGCTTAGCATAAAGAATAAGCACAGGAGGAAACAGCTAGCCGAGCTCAGACAGACGTTTCTTCATTGAACATCTGTAAAGGTCCTCATCTAACACTTTTGTTTAATCTGTAACCAAAACAAAATGGCTGAGCTAGCAGTTTCCCTTTGTTTTCAGTCTTTATGCTAAGCTAAGCTAATGAAGTTGCAGGTCTAGCAGGTCTTGTAATGTAAGCTGGTTCAGAGGGAAGGGAGGAAGGAAGAAGACTAGGTCTGAGCTAATTATCTATGATTTAACTACTCCAAAACAAACTAAACAAAAAGCCAAACTAATACCTCGTCCAAGGTTTTTCCAGTGTGTTTTATGCACCTATGAGGAGTCAAATAGCAACATACAATGGGCTGTATTCTCCTTGGGTCATTAACAGTGTGTTGAATGTGCTTTACAGCAGCATAACAAAGTCAATACACATTCTGTCTGCACACGAGCATAGCATAAGTGTAAATGTTTACTTTTCAGGGATTGTCAGATATGTGTGGTTGTGCTTTTCTCACCTTGCAGTTTGCCGTACGCCACCAAAGAGCCACTGAAAGTGATTCCACCGATGTAGGTGCCGAGGTAGGCCACTATCTTGGTGAGGTTGGCTGCGGGGTCTGTGGCAAAGTGGGGGTACTCGATCATGTATTCAGCCACGCAGGTGAGCACGGCGGCCATCCCGACCAAGCTGTGGAAAGCGGCCACTAGCTGGGGCAAGTCAGTGATCTGGATCTTCTTAGCGATGGTCAGACCTTGAGAGTGGAAGACAACAAATACATGAAGAGTAGCTGCCCTGAAAGACCTGCACACAAATAACATGCAAATCACAAGCATGTGCACACACACTCAGATGACTGCTGGGAAGTGGGCCCATCTGAAGAGCCAGGTGTTGCTGATGAGGCCTGCTCGGGGAAATTCCACATTTGTGAGTTGGTCTACACTTTGTGTGTGCGTGTGTGTGTGCACGTGTCCTGAAGGAATCCTTTGCTGAAAAGAGCATTATTGTTTGCGTGGATAGTTTAGTCTGGTCTCGGCTTTGTTACCGGAACAATTAGCATTTAAATGATCGAGCTATCCTGAAAGAGAGAAAGAAAGTGAGTAATACGTGATGCCGGCCGTGCTGACAGACCTCCTGCGTCTGGCGGCGAGTTAGTCATGTTGTGTTTGATGTGAACATCACAGACTGTACGCTCAGCACACCTGTTGCTTAATCTGGCCAAACTTGGAATACGTGCATTCACGCACATAAAATGCAAAACCCATATCCACTATTTTAGGGAGTCCAGAGACATTTCTTTGGCTGCAACGTAATTCTTCAGGTATTAGAGTTTGCCTGTAAGTCTCTTCTCTCTGCTGATGTTAGACACTCACCAGCAGTGCCACCCACAGCCATGGCGGCGCTCATCTGTGCCAGGAGCTCTGGATTTGGTTTGAGGGCACCCAGAGTGGCGACGATCCCCCCCGCGACTCCCATTATACCCAAAGCATTACCCAGACGGGCTGTTTTCTGGTTGGAAAGGCCGGCCAGGGCACCGACACAGCACAGACCTGAGCCCAAGTACATCATCTGGTGAGAAAGAGAGAGAATGGAAAAAAGGGATTAAGCGATCACGAATGAAAAAAAACCTGAAATGATTTTACTTGGAAGGTCCTGTACAACATCTGGGCAAACAAAGAATACATTTGGAGGTCTGGAGGACTTTTATATATTCAAAGGCTGTTTTGTACCAATTCGGAGGGACAAAGAAAATGATTGCAGGAGGAAACTGCGAAGGCATTCTTGAGCTGAACATGTGGACGTGGCGTAAACATCCTCTCACACCTGTTCAATGTTGTATCCAGACTGCAGAGCTGCAGCGTAGCCTCCGACGAAGACGCCTCCAGGGAGCAGATAGAGGTAGTTGTACTCTGGAGGATCAGTGGGGCGTTTAAACATGTCCAACATCTTCTGGGTCACCAGGAAACCACCTGGGTGAGAGCAAATAGACACACTTGTACTTAGAGTGGTGCAAAATCAGGTCGAGAAGATGCTTCACAGAGTAAAAGCAGGAGTTACACGCAAAAAAAACTTGATTACAACAAGAGCGCAAAGGCCAGAGAAAGAGAATTCGGGGTGTAGAGGCAGCGAGTCGAAGCACCTGAAGTATATAAATACATTTTGGTAAAACAGGTGTTTTAAAGCCAATAGTTAAAAATTGTTGCCAAGCCCAATAACCGATGTCAGGAATTTAATGAGTCTACTTTATGTCAGTGTAAATATTTCAAGTTGAAAACCTCAAAAGTGTCAAACCGGGACCAGACAGTGCCTCACTGCTTTACAGGGGGAAGATCGCATTACCGTGTGTATGTCTCTCTTTTTCCCTCTGGCATGATTGTGGCCACGTGCACACACACACACTCACACACACACACACACACACACACGCATTCATACATGCAAAGGTGAATCGGAGGTTAGCATCTGTTTCTATCCAGTGAATGTAATTTTGGTTCTAGAATGTCCCAGTTAAAACATGAAATATTAATCCGACTACTGTTATTGCACACCG
The DNA here is from genome assembly GCF_000690725.1 of Stegastes partitus. Taxonomy (NCBI): domain Eukaryota; kingdom Metazoa; phylum Chordata; class Actinopteri; family Pomacentridae; genus Stegastes; species Stegastes partitus. Next base: position 2,055 of record NW_007578382.1, on the reverse strand, counting down.
GTCTGAGTCAATATATTAATATGGCGGAATGTCCGTGGATTTAAAAAACGCGAAGCCAGAATCCACTAATTTATTGTGGTTGTTCTTTTTATTTTTTTCTTTTAACCTAAAATGGGTCACCTGAGACTACCTTTAGAAAAGCTTGCAAGGGAAGAAAAAGAAGCACACCAGGAACACGGTTCACGCTATGAAGCCTGAAACGAGACTAATGCAGAACTCACACGTGTGTGTTTCAGGCTTTAATCGTCTCGCTTTTCATTCACTTTAAACATGGTGATGCTGAACTGCATTGTGTTGCTCCACTTTGCTTCTATTTTTTTTTTTGTTTTGAAAAGTTGAGAAATGTTCAAATTTCAAGTGAAAGTGCGAAACGATCACGTCACACTTGTGCTGTGGCCATTTTGCCAGCAAAGATGTGACGGGAGCAAAAGACATTCAGAAAATGGTTCAAAGGGTCAAAGGCTTGAGAATCCCCCTCACAGGTCATCAAGATTCATCATCGGCAGACCAGAACTACAGTGATACCAGTCCAATAGGTGATGAATTATTTCAGTCTGGACCAGAGCGATGGATGGACGGACTGAACTGCATTGTAATGAATACAGTCACGCCGTTAGCATGGCAAGAAATTTAAAGAAAAACCTAAAAAATGGCAGCTCTACTGAGATTCTAATGATTGGTTCATGCACAATTGTGCAACATGAAAAAAAAAGAAGAAAAAAAAAAGAACAAAAGCAATATAAAAATCCATCAAAAACATCCATCCATCATGTACGCATGTTTTAACATGTGGCCAGTTTTGCACACACATCATGTATTCTCTCATGTCCTGCTCTTCTGGGCCTGACATACGTAGGAGCCAAAACTAAAGTGTGTGCAATGCATGCTTTTGTTTTATCTGTAATTTAACAAAACAGAAACAAAATGTCTAACATAACAGTAAATTGTAAAATAAATTTTAAAAAATAACATTGAAAAATGTTCAAAAACGTTCTTTTTTATAGTGCAGCCTGGCAATAGACAGAAAGCTGCTTGCAACCCTACTGGTCCAGTCTTTAATGGGAACATACGTGTGTTTTATTTTTCATTTATATTTCTTCAGCCTCCTTTCTGTCTCCTTCGCTGTGCGTGGTTTCATACGGTGTTAAATATGGATGCCCAGGGCAACAGTCACAATAACCTGAAATAACTGCAGCTGATTGTTACAGATACTGTTCAGTTGCAGTAACTGTGTGTACTGTATCAGTGGCTGTTAGAATTTGACTTCATCGCAGCTATTTCTTCACTGTAGAGGAGTAAAACTTGTGACACACTTGTGCAAAACATCAACACTTTTCAGAGTTATTTGAGTAACTTTCTGGAAAGTTAAGTTGAACTCTTTAATTCTGGTAAATGTACGGCGGCCATCTTGCCAACATTCGTTTGCATGTTAGAGACACCGTGTGTCATGTGTTTGGGTCAAAGACATGAATAATTTCACAAGAGTGATAAGTTAGTGAAAGGGTTACAAATAAGTTCACAGTGTATAAATAAATAAGTTAATTTCATGGTAAAAAAAATAAAAAATAAAATAAATGTTATGGTTAAAAAGTTATCAGAGTGAGACATCTTCATAAAGGATGGTTTTGGTGACATTAGAGGGAGTGGCTCATCTCGACCATAAACGATCTTTGACGTTTTTCCTGACGGTGAAAAACAAGCCGGCAGAAACCAAGTCTGAAAAACCTCATTTATATTCGCTGTTTTGGTTCTGAAACGTTTGAGCCTTGGGACGTTTTCGTCTTTGTGAGCATTATGTGTATAAATCACTGATATAAAGGCCACAAATGTCTTGAACCATCACTTTGTATAAGTTTGCAAACTCGACCATGTTTCCATGAGCGGTTTCTGACGTGTTTCATGTGTGTTAGCTAGCTGTTTGTGTTTAGCATGTCACATGTACGACATAGATGGCAAATGCATTTTTCTGTACGTTACAGTTACTAATTGTCACGTTTGACTACAAGAAATCTCCATAAATACAAGAACAGAAAGCCTTGTGTACGGAGTTTTCTT